>NC_141695.1:7784509-7797009 GCF_964263255.1 Lissotriton vulgaris
GAAGAAAGGACCTAATATCATCTGGACCAGTCCCATACACAGCCCCATGCGCAAGACATAGAATCTTGAAAGAGATCCTAGACTGGATTGGCAGCCAGTGCAGTTCTCTTCTCGCCAAAGATGCTGAAGATAATCTGGGAAGACCAGAAACCATCTTAGCCGCCACATTCTGGACTATCTGCAATCGGTGGATAAGACTCATGTTAATACCCACATACAGGGCATTGCAGTAGTCCAGTCTTGAAGACACAAGTGCTACGGCGGCTTGCTTCCGAGCATCAGGGGAGAGATAGTGGGTGATCTTTCTGATGATACCGCAACAGGTGGAGACCGTCCTGCTGACCTGACGATTAAAAGAGAGCGAAGTATCTAAAAGAACCACTAGATTTCTAGCAAATTGACAAGGCAGGGGGCATTCCCCAAGGGAAGCTGGCCACCAGTCCTTAGACCAGATGTCCTGCTTTCTCCCAAAGATCAGGGCCTCAGTCTTCTCCCCATTTAATTTCAGGAAGTTCTGGATCATCCAACTAGAGATGGCTACCATACAGTTCCTGAAGTTCAGGGCAGAATCCCTCACTGACTGGGTAAGAGAAACCATGATTTGGATGTTGTCGGCATACGACAACACCTCAAGCCCAAAAGATCTCACAACCCTGGCAAGGGGGGCCACATAGATGGTAAACAGTGTGGGGCTTAGTGCTGAGCCCTGGGGGACCCCACACTGCACAGGTTTAGATGGAGAAAAGAACTCACCCAGCTTCACCCTTTGTTCTCTTTGGCTAAGAAAGGATGCCAAAAGACTTAAGGCGGGTCCTCCGACTCCTATCTCTCTAAGGCGAGTGATTAGAAAAGAGGGGGACAGAGTATCGAAGGCCGCCGTGAGGTCGAGCAGGACCAAAATAGCCGTGTAGCCCTTGTCGACCTTCAGGCGGATGTTGGTGTCTGTATTGGTGCTGGGAAGCACGCCGTGCACCCGCATAAGAAGAGAGTAGCAATGCACCATGTCTATGTAAATATGGAGCATTTCTATCCTCTCCTTTTCACGCAATCAAAGTTCTATTGCGTGAACAAATAGTAAATGTGCTCCATGATTTCTAGTGGTGATCCGTACAAATATCGACTCCACAATATTGTCTAACAAAATATTGACACGGTAAGCAGATGTGGGTTTGGAACAGTAAATATTTAGGGCATTATGTATCAACATCCTGATTTATGGTTCCCAAATAGCGATTTTTTAGAAATCACTGTTTGAGAATCACAAATAGGGATGTATATAAAAAAATCGCAATTTTTTTGCGATTTCTTAATATTCCTTAATTGCGATTAGCAAATTGTGAATGACAATTAGGGAACACTTTCCCATTCATTTCTATGGGCCAGGAGGCCCATAGGAATGAATGGGAAGTTATTCTCAATTTGCGATTTGCAATTTGAGAATCGCAAATTGAGAATCATTTCAAGGGTGCAGGGGTGTCAAAGGGAGACCCTGTTGAACCCCTGAAATAAGCATTGGTGCACATGTGGCGCACATACATGCCCTAAGGGCATGTATGTGCTTCACATTGCACTTTGAAAAATGCAAAAAAGTGAATTTTTCAAAGTAATCGCAAATCACCACCAACTTGAAGTTGGTGATAATTTGCGATTCCTTAAGCCCAAATTGCACTTTTTTAGTGCTTCTTACATTGCATTTAAGGAATCGCAAAATTTGCGACTGCATTTAAGAAATATTGCTATTTCTTATTTTGCCTAAATACATACCATTTGGCGAAATTGCATTCGCAAATGCGAATGCAAGTTTGCTTAATACATACGGCCCATACTTCTTTATGTATGCTCACATTTATGATAAGGTGGTAGCTGATCAGTGACTACACTTCACACTCAATGAGACAGCGGTCCATTCTTGATGCACATTGGGAGTCAATGGCAAGTCTTAGCACTCACGAGAGGCACAGTCATTACTGACAGACACCTAGAGGCTATAGTCAGCACTGACACACACTGACAGGCTATGGTCAGCACTGACACACATTGAGAGGCTATGGCCAGCACTGACACACACCAAGAGGCTATAGTCAGCATTGACACACGCTGATAGGCTATGGTCAGCACTGACACACATTGAGAGGCTATGGCCAGCACTGACACACACCAAGAGGCTATAGTCTGCACTGATGCACACTTTGAGGCTATGGTCAGCATGGACACACACCCAGAGGCTATGGTCTGCACTGACACACACCCAGAGGTTATGGTTAGTACTGACACACACCGAGAGGCTATGGTCAGCACTGACACACACTGAGAGGCTATGGTCTGCACTGACACACACACCGAGAGGCAATGGTCAGCTCTGACACACACTGAGAGGCTATGGTCTGCACTGACACACACCCAGAGGCTATGGCCAGCACTGACACACCGAGAGGCTATAGTCTGCACTGACATACACAGAGAGGCTATGGTCTGCACTGACGCACACTGAGAGGTTATGGTCAGCATTGACACACACCAAGAGGCTATGGCAGCACTGACACACACCGAGAGGCTATGGTCAGCATTGACACACACTGAGAGGCTATGGTCAGCTCTGACACACACTGAGAGGCTATGGTCTGCACTGACACACACACCATGAGGCTATGGTCAGCACTGACACACACCGAGAGGCTATTTTCAGCACTGACACACACTGAGAGTCTATGGTCAGTACTGACACACACCGAGAGGCTTTGGTCAGCACTGACACACACCGAGAGGCTATGGTCAGCATTGACACACACTGAGAGGCTATTGTCAGTACTGACACATACTGAGAAGCTATGGTCTGCACTGACAGATGCCCAGAGGCTATGGTCAGCACTGACACACACCCAGAGGCGATGGCTAGCACTGACATGCACTGAGAGGCTATGGTCAGTATTGACACACACCCAGAGGCAATGGTCAGCATTGACACACACTGAGAGGCTATTGTCAGCACTGACACACACTGAGAAGCTATGGTCTGCACTGACACACACCCAGAGGCTATGGTCAGCACTGACATACACTGAGAGGCTATGGTCAGTACTGACACACACCCAGAGGTGATGGTCAGCACTGACATGCACTGAGAGGCTATGGTCAGCATTGACACAAACCCAGAGGCTATGGTCAGCACTGACACACACTGAAAGGCTATGGACAGCACTGACACACACTGAGAGGCTATGGTCTGCACTGACACACACCGAGAGGCTATGGTCAGCACTGACACACACTGAGAGGCTATGGTCAGCACTGACACACACCGAGAGGCAATGGTCAGCTTTGATACACACCGAGAGTCTATGGTCAGCACTGACACACACTGAGAGGCTATGGTCAGCACTGACAAACACCGAGAGGCTATGGTCAGCACTGACACACACTGAAAGGCTATGGTCAGCATTGACACACATTTAGAGGCCATGGTCAGTATTGACACACACCAAGAGGCTATAGTCAGCACTGACATACACTGAGAGGCTATGGTCAGCACTGACACACACACCAAGAGGCTATGGTCAGTACTGACATGCACCAATATGTTATGGCAGTGTTTCCCAAATTATTGTCACCTGAGGACCCCCATTGAGTCACCAATGGAAGCCGGGATCCCCCAAGCAATTTGTATGATTTAAATTTCAAACATTAAAACAGTAATTCCCAAAAAATACACATGAGCACACTTTTTGCAACGTTACCGTAGCGATAGAAGCTTCGCCTTCTTTACAAGGCAGCGTTAAGCCACATAACATGGCTTAATGTTGCCTTTTAAATAAGGCCCCCTGTCACGCAATGCTTAGCGTGAAAGGAGTAGGCAGTGGGTGTTGTAGTGGGCCTTCCACCGCAACACCCATTGATTTTGACACTGCCCCCTATTTACAAGGGCAGCATAAATAGGAGACTGCACCAAATTTAGACCAGGGAAAGCCAGGTCTTAACTTGGCAAAACGAGGAGAACACGTTTATTTCTCCTCGTTTTTGCTTTTTCCATGTGACTTGCCTTGTACAGCACACATGGAAAAATCAAAACGCCTTGGCTTGTTTATATTCAGAAAGGTGACCCTTCCTGCACATAAATAATCTTTTAAAAAAATGCAGTTTTGTAGCTTCGATGTGTGCTGCATTAAGCAACACACATTGAAGTGACAAAATAGCATTTCAAGATTGTTTATCTGCAGGAAGGGGGACCTTTCTGTACATAAAGAATCTTCACCTGCACGCAGACACCCTTGCACTATGGTGCAAGGGTGACCGCGTTGGTGCTACACTACTAAATGTAGCACCAGCACTGAGGGAAATGCAGGGCTGCACCATATTCTTGTAAATATGGTGAAGCCCTGAGTTTCTGAAGTGGCGGAGCCTATTGTTAAGCCAAGGAGGCTAACGACATGCTCCGCCACTTATGTTGTAAATATCCCTTTAGTATTTTATATTCAAAGAGTTTGCACAAAAAAATACAATTTAATGGGTGCTGCCACTCTGTGACTAACTTTTAATTGGTTGGTTTTATTTCGCAGTAAAAGGCTCCTGCTCCCGCCAGGGCCAGACTGGAAACCCAAAGCAGCCCTGGCAAATGTTTTCAAACCAGTCGCCATACGATGCGCACCAAGTGCAGTGAGTGAGCCTGACCACTACAAAGGGGGCTTTGGGAGGCTCTGCCCCCAAGAAATTTAGGAAACAGTGGTGCATTCAAAAACACATTTATCATTATATATTAAATTGTATTAGCTTTTAAGGAATAGTAAATTAAGACGTTACTATGCACTAGGATATGACAATCTTTTTTGGGGTTCTTCAATGATTCCTTATTATCACCCTTCAACAGTGCCTCTCCTCTCTCCATATCCTCTCCGTCACATGTATTTAAATTGTTTTATAGCATCTCTCATACCATTGTAGGATGTCAGAGCACTTTACATCACACACATATAGAGGCAATGAATCATACGTGTAAATCCGTGTATAGAAAATGTTACATAAGGCAAAGGGTACTACAAGGTGTAGGATTCACATGTCATTCATACTGGTAGGAATTTTTAAACAGTGCTGGGTCTGCAGAAGCACAAACTTGAGATTCAGAACATCACCCAGTGGTTAGCATTGACTTTAACATTAAAAATGTATTTCCGCGCAAATAAACCTTTTTAGCAGCATCAGGATAATGAAGGACTGGTGAAAAACATAAGTTATTAACTTGTGCCATGGAGTTTGCAAGCAGCTCTTTGATGACAGTTTATAGGTCACTGTGATAGATTACGGTTGTCACATATGAACTGCACAGTAACAAAAGAATCTCTATGACAAAAGCAGTAACCACAGATCTATGCACATAAAATACTGCAAGTGTCATTTCCTTTGCAGTAGGCAGATTAACCCTCTGTGCTACATTAGAAAACTCAAAGCTGCCACTGGACAAAATTCTCATCCCTCCAGCAGGAGCATTGTTCACTGCCTTTATTTTGACATTTTTATTGTTGCTCAAAAACTGCTATTTAGACAAGGAACATTGCAGTGCTTTTCAAACTGCCTCCTGCGGACCTACTGGGAATGTGTCATGGACCCCTGGGGGTCCGTGACACATTCCCAGGGATACACTGTGTTATGGTCAACATTGACATACACTGAGAGGCTATGGTCAGCACTGACACACACTGAGAGGCTGTGGTCAGCAAGGACACACACTGGGAGGCTGTGGTCAGCATGGACACACACTGAGAGGCTATGGTCAGCATTGACATACACCGAGAGGCAATGCCAGTGCTGACACACACACTGAGAGACTATGGTCAGCACTGACACACACTGAGAGGCTATGGTCAGCACTGACACACACTGAGAGGCTATGGTCAGCATTGATACACACCGAGAGGCTATGGTCAGCACTGACACACACTGAGAGGCTATGGTCAGCACTGACACACTGAGAGGCTATGGTCAGCATTGACACACACCGAGAGGCTATGGCCAGCACGAACACACACTGAGAGGCTACGGTCAGCACTGACACACACTGAGAGGCTACGGTCAGCAGTGACACACACTGAGAGGCTATGGTCAGCATTGACACACACTGAGAGGCTATGGTCAGCACTGACACACATTGAGAGGCTACGGTCAGCACTGACACACACCAAGAGGCTATGGTCAGTATTGACACATACTGAGAGGCTACGGTCAGCACTGACACACACTTAGAGGCTATAGTCAGCATTTACACACACTGAGAGGCTATGGTCAGCATTGACACAAACTGGGAGGCTATGGTCAGCACTGACACACATCGAGAGGCTATGGTCAGCACTGACACACACAAGAGGCTATGGTCAGCACTGACACACACTGAGAGGCTATGGTCAGCACTGACACACACCGAGAGGCAACATCAGCTCTGACAAACACTGAGAAGCTATGGTCAGCACTGACATGCACTGAGAGGCGATAGTCAGCATTGACACACACCGAGAGGCAATGGTCAGCATTAACACACACCGAGAGGCCATGATCAACACTGACACACACCGAGAGGCTATGGTCAGCACGGACACACACCGAAAGGGTTTGGTCAGCAAGGACACACACCGAGAGGCTATGGTCAGCACCGACACACACCAAGAGGCTATGGTCAGTACGGACACACACCGAAAGGGTTTGGTCAGCACTGACACAAATCGAGAGGCTATGGTCAGCACTGACACACACAAGAGGCTATGGTCAGCACTGACACACACTGAGAGGCTATGGTCAGCACTGACACACACCAAGAGGCAACATCAGCTCTGACAAACACTGAGAAGCTATGGTTAGCACTGACATGCACTGAGAGGCGATAGTCAGCATTGACACACACCGAGAGGCAATGGTCAGCATTAACACACACCGAGAGGCAATGATCAACACTGACACACACCGAGAGGCTATGGTCAGCACGGACACACACCGAAAGGGTTTGGTCAGCAAGGACACACACCGAGAGGCTATGGTCAGCACCGACACACACCAAGAGGCTATGGTCAGTACGGACACACACCGAAAGGGTTTGGTCAGCAAGGACACACACTGAGAGGCTATGGTCAGCGCTGACACACACCGAGAGGCTATGGTCAGCAGTAGGCCTGGGCGGTGAATTCCGTTCCGCTAGCGGAATTTGCGGAATTTGGGTAATTTCGCGTTCTGCGGAGAATGCAAAATTACCCAGAATTCTGCGTTCCACAACTTCGTGAAATTTTTTGCTTGTTCGCGTTCTCAAATGCGTGTTTGCGAAATATTTCCCCCCGAGCACACAAACAGCGATTGAAAACAGTAAAACAGCATCGCAAACAAGCAATTCTGCGTGTTCAAGGAGATTTTTCACCATTTTGAGGAAATTTGCATAACACGATTATGCAAATTCCACCACCCCTAGATGCTCTGACACACACTCTAAGGCTATGGTCAGCACTGACACACACTGAGAGGCTATGGTCAGCATTGACACACACCCAGAGGCTATTGTCAGCACTGACACACAATCAAAGGCTATGGTCAGCACTGACACACTCCAAGAGGCTATGATCTGCACTGACACACACTGAGAGGCTATGGTCAGCATTGACACACACTGAGAGGCTATGGCCAGCACTGACACACACTGAGAGGCTATGGTCAGCATTGACACAGACTGAGAGGCTATGGTCAGTATTGACACACACTGAAAGGCTATGGTCAGCTCTGACACCCACTGAGAGGCTATGGTCAGCACTGACACACACCGAGAGGCTATGGTCAGCAGTAGGCCTGGGTGGTAAATTCCGTTCCGCTTGCGGAATTTGCGGAATTTGGGTAATTTCGCGTTCCACGGAGAATGTGAAATTACCCAGAATTATGCGTTCCGCAACTTCGTGAAAATTTTTTGCTTGTTCGCGTTCTCAAATGCGTGTTTGCAAAATATTTCCCCCAAGCACACAAACAGCGATTGCAAACAGTAAAACAGCATCGCGAACAAGCAATTCCGCATGTTCGCTGAGATTTTTTACCATTTTGAGGAAGTTTGCATAATGCGATTGCGCAAATTCCGCCACCCCTAGATGCACTGACACACACTCCAAGGATATGGTCAGCACTGAAACACACTGAGAGGCTATGGTCAGCATTGACACACACCGAGAGGCTATGATCTGCACTGACACACACCGAGAGGCTGTGGTCAGCACTGACACACACTGAGAGGCTATGGTCAGCATTGATCAATCAATCAATCAATACATTTGTAGAGCGCGCTACTCACCCATGAGGGTTTCAAGGCTGAGGGGAGGGGGATGTATGATGTTACAACGCGTACTGTAACAACGCATACCGTTACAACGCATCTTTTACAACGCGAATACTGTTACAACTCATGTATTTACAACACATTTTTTTACAACGCAGGTACCTTTACAACGCATACCATTACAACGTAAGTATTGGTAAGTATATATTAATATTATATATATTATAATAAAATAAACGTAAATTAATTTTAATAAATATAATTTAATGTAATTTAATGTAATTTAATTCCAATAAATTAATTTAATTTAAATTTAATTTTATTTTAATTTTACCCTGTACCCCTGTACTCCACAAACTCTAAACTGACCCCCAACCCCAAAAATACCCCTTTACCCAAAAACTAAAAACTAACCCTGAACCCCAATTAATTTATTTTAATTTCAATTAAATAATTTAATTTAAATTAAATTATAATGTATTTTTACCCTGTACCCCTGTACCCCAAAAACTCAAAACTGACCCTCAACCCTAAAAATACCCCTTTACACAAAAACTGAAAACTGACCCTGAACCCTAAAAATACCCCTTTACCCCAAAACCCAAAACTAACCCTGAACCCTAAAAATACCCCTTTACCCAAAAACTGAAAACTGACCCTGAACCCTAAAAATACCCCTTTACCCAAAAACCCAAAACTGACCCTGAACCCAAAAAATACCCCTTTACCCAAAAACTGAAAACTGACCCTGAACCCTAAAAATACCCCTTTACCCAAAAACCCATAACTGACCCTGAACACTAAAAATACCCCTTTACCCAAAAACTGAAAACTGACCCTGAACCCTAAAAATACCCCTTTACCCAAAAACCCATAACTGACCCTGAACCCTAAAATACCCCTTTACCCAAAAACTGAAAACTGACCCTGAACCCTAAAAATACCCCTTTACCCAAAAACCCAAAACTGACCCTGAACCCTAAAAATACCCCTTTACCCCAAACATATAACATTTAAAATATAATTATATACTTACCAATACTTACGTTGTAATGGTATGCGTTGTAAAGGTACCTGCGTTGTAAAAAAATGCGTTGTAAATACATGAGTTGTAACAGTATTCGCGTTGTAAAAGATGCGTTGTAACGGTAGGTAGTTGTAAAAGTTGCGTTGTAAGGGGTGTATACCGGGTAGGGGGGCCGCTACTGCTCGAATAACCAGGTCTTGAGGTGTCTCCTGAAGGTGAGATGGTCCTGGGTCAGCCGTAGGTGTGCGGGAGGGAGTTCCATGTCTTGGCTGCCAGATAGAAAAATGATCTTCCTCCGGTGGTGGCTCTGCGAATCCATGGGACAGTGGCGGTCAGCTCTGACACACACTGAGAGGCTATGGTCAGCACTGACACACACTGAGGCTATGGTCAGCATTGTCACACACTGAGAGGCTATGGTCAGCTCTGACACACACTGAGAGGCTATGGTCAGCTCTGACACACACTGAGAGGCTATGGTCAGCATTGACACACACTGAGAGGCTATGGTCAGCTCTGACACACACTGAGAGGCTATGGTCAGCATTGACACACACATACAAACAAACAGACATTTTCCAACTTTGAAAACTACCAAAGTCTTTGGTCAACCTCTGCACCAACTGAGATTCAGTGTTAAAACTTTGAACCTATTTATAGGCAAAGTCGAGCTTTGGCAGAGCTTTGGCACACACACACTGAGCCACAGTCCACAAATGGTACACACATTGACCCACAGTCCAGTCTTATATATGAATTAAGTGGCGGTCCATAAGCAGCACACACAGTGAGGGATAATGCTGAATTGGTACATGAAGTAAGTGCTAGTCAAGAAGTTTCAGTTAAGTCGCTGCACACACTGAGGGTCACTAGCCAGTCTCTGTAGAAACACTGAGTCACTGACCTATCGTGCATCAAACTGAAACCATCTTCCAGGCCTGGTAAACACTGAGGTTCAGTCACCAATACACACCAATACACACTGATCTTCCTGGGTGCTCAGTAAGATTCATTGTTCCATCTTTGCAAACTGAGAGCCGCTGGTCAATCTCAGCAGATAAGGAGAGGCACTTTTAGTCTTGGCACACACTGAGATTCAGCGAGCAGTCTTTGCACACACAGAGACTCAATGAGCAGCCTTCGAACTCACTGAGACGTGAGGCTTGATTCATAAAGGGCCTCAGCGCTTGTGTTGGAGGCCCTGCAGTCGCGAGGGAGTCTCCGCACTTGGGTTGGAATCTCTGTAATGAGAATTCTCATTGCAGAGATTCTGCCCTGAGTGTGGAGACTCCTGCATGACTGTTGCGACCCGCCACAAGTGTGGTTGCCCTTTGTGAATCAGGCCCTCAGAGACCTGTCTAGGAACACACTGAGACTTAGTGACCAGTCTTGGCACACACCAAGACTCAGTGACCAGACTTGGCAAAACTGAGATTCAGTGACCAGTCTTGGCACATATCGAGACTCAGTGACCAGTCTTGGCACACACCAAGACTCCGTGACCAGTTTTGTTACACACCAAGACTCAGTGACAAATCTTGACACACACTTAGATTCTGTGAGCAGCCTTCGCACACACTGAGACTCAGTGACCAGTCTTGTCACACTTTGAGACTTGGTGACCAGTCTTGGCAGACATTGAGACTCAGTGACTAGTATTGTCACACACTGAGACTCAGTGACCAGTCTTGGCACACAGTGAGACTCGATGACCAGTCTCGGCACACACAGAGTCTCAGTGACCAGTCTTGGCACACACGGAGACTCTGTGACTAGTTTTGTCACACACTGAGACTCAGTGACTAGTCTTGGTACACACTGAGACTCAGTGACCAGTCTTGGTACACACTGAGACTTCGTGACCAGTCTTGGCACACACTGATAGTCATTTGAGTGACTTGGCACACATTAACTGAGGATATTACAGTCTGTTCTGTGATATTGTACTCCAGCTACAGGCAGGCGATCCACTCCCACATGTAAAGTTGAACACCGGATTCTGTGATTTCCTCTCTAGGTGGCCAGGAGATCCCTCGTCTACGGAGGCAGGCGATAACCCTGGGAGTGTTGGTCGCAGTCAACGTATTCATAAACATCGTGCTCTACCGTCTGGGTAAGAAGTGTGGAGTTGACTTTCAGACACCCTAAGACCACCCATGGCACGGCCTTCTCTGCCTCAGACCTGATTAGTAAAACCACAGATGAAAAGAAATAGAGGCTCCTGACTCTACATTGTAACCACGAAATTACAGTGAGGAGGTGGTCGTCGGCCTCAGTAGTAATGTCTCATTCAACAATTTGTCTTAAACATTGTTTAATATGTGCATGCTGCTGGATGATGAAGATGGAGATGGTGATGATGCTAAAGTTGATGATAATTAAGAGTTAGTGATGAACAATGATGATGATGATGCTGATGATAGAAATGATAGAAATGATAGAAATGATGATGATTAAGTCTTTAGAGTGCTGAGAGGTAGTGATGGACAATGATGTTGATGATGCTGTTGATGGAGATGATATTGATGGTGATTATGAAGATGATAATGATGATGCTGATGAGGGAGATGATATTGATGGTGATTATGATGATGATGATGCTGATGAGGGAGATGATATTGATGGTGATTATGATGATGATAATGATGATGCTGATGAGGGAGATGATATTGATGGTGATTATGATGATGATGATGCTGATGATGGAGATGATGTTGATGGTGATTATGATGATGGTTATTATTATTATTGTTAAGTGTTCTGAGTGTTGAGAGTGACGTAAGGCTCCTGAAGGGGGCACCCCGGTCAGCGATGGATGATAATGCGTTAGGAAGTGTTACTGTGAAGAGCCTTTGCTGATTTATTGTGTTGTAAATACCTGCGCTGACTCCAAGTGACTGAAATAGGTGCACAGTCGTTCATGAAATGATTCGTCTAAGAACATATTTGTTCAACTAAGTTTGCTAAACAGACCGAGGTTCTGAAGTGTCAATCATGAAGTTGGACAACACCTTTGTTGTGTGTCAAACAAGCCTCACCCACCACTAGGAAATTTGGGGTTCACCAATCACAAGAAAACTTTGAAAAAACATTATTATTATTGTAAATACAGAGCATTCCTGTCCTTTCCCTGTCACGCAGCGCAGTACGTTGCATTCCCGCCCTTTCCCTGTCACGCAGCGCAGTACG